>NW_027526460.1:4360259-4390259 GCF_048455015.1 Haemaphysalis longicornis
CGCCGAGTCAGCGAAGCTACTTCCTCGCCCTTGGCGCGTAAGCAGCATAGTCAGGCTGCGTCTTGTGCCCCCACTTTCCAGCCGTTACGACGTATTTTTAGTTTTACTGCGGATGCTGCCGGGTCGGCATCTTACGCGCGGAAAGCTGGCGCGGACGAGGAAAGGCCGCTTTTCCGGGAATTCCTGCAGCGCTGTGCCTCGACCCAGACGACTCCTCGTGTTTTCTCTGCTCTTCCTCCCCTGAAAGTGCCCACGGCGTGGGAGAAGATGGCAATGCCCAATTTTCGAGAAAAATAACCGAGGTTGTTATTCTCAACGAATTGGAGAAAACCAGAGGAGCGACACTTCTCGCTAGAGATTAAACGTGTCCAGGGCCGCCATCATCCGATGAATCGGGCGGTCATTGTCGCGGCCAGGCAGAAGCCGGCGGCCACCGCGAAACAGAGCTTTGCTCGACTCTCGCTTTCTCCCTTTGCTCGACTCTCGCTTTCTCACGACAAATTTCGCGCCTCACAGGAAGACTTGCCGCTAAAGTGAGCAAAGTGTGTCACCCCAGGACTAGAATAACATTCGAACAGCCGCCCATTCATTCGACCTATGGCAATAGGGGAAACCAGGCTGCACGAGGTGAGACACTTTGGTAAGCGTAACTGATCGAGTGTCCGAGTTGTGCCTCAGGTAGCACAGGTCGTGCACGCGTAGCCAATCCCGTCTAAGTCGTTGTGAGCTGCGAGGTTGCGGGTTCGGCTCCGGGCTGTGGCGGCGATACATCTGACTGACCACGGCGAGAAACGAAGGGCACGATGGTGTCAAATCCCAGCTTGCTAACTACGTTCCTCAACGAAGCACTTCGTACACCAGCCGTTCTTTCGGGGCGCAATAACCAATTTTTGCATGCTACAGCGAACATTTATGTGAGTGCCCGTTATGGCGCGCTGCCGACATTGTATTCCTTCGGTAGCCACAACAACAGCAGCGGGAGCAGCAAAAACTGCGAGCGTTAGCTGCAGATGGGCACTCGGTGGTCGATGTCCGACGCTCGTGCCGGGGAGACAAAAGCCCGGATGAGCCGCGCTGCCGGAAGTTGTTCCGCAAGACGACGCGGAGGGCTGCAGGACGGCCGATATCGCACTGCGCGTCACACGTGCACGTGGATGAACAGTGCTGTCCTCCGAAGGGGAGATGGAGGGGAGCGGGCTCTCCTCAGCGACCCTCCGAGCGGATATCGCAGCTATTCGGCATCACTACATGCAGCGACCGGGACACGGCGCCCATAACAGCGCAAGCTCACACGCACTTTTCACAGCCGCCAAGCAGCACCGCATTGGTCACATGTTAGACAACACGAAGGGCAAGTACTCGCGAATCCGCAGTGCAACATCCGGAAAGCCAGCATCACCTCCGAATGTCTTTAAACGGGCCAATGCTGGGCGCGAGTTTCTTTCAACGTGAAGTGCCATCGCGCCAATGCCTGTCCCAAAATCACGGTAAAACAGGCATTGATCGAACGAAACGCGACGTCGTGTTGACGGCTGGTCCCATCGTACTGCGCAACTGCGACACACACATGATCACCCCCCCCCCCCTCAAAAAAAAAAAAAAAAAACTGAAAATGAAAACAAAGACGACAAGACCGGGTGAACTAAATGACCACCGAGGAAATGGGACCAGCCATATAACCTCCCGGCCGTACCAATGGAAGCAGCAAATACGAGACGAGACCGGAGTCGCACAATAACCGCAGTCAGCGATCAGTTTCTGTAACCGCCCTGTTGTTTTCTTTTCTCTTGTTTAATTTGCACCCCTCCCCCCTCTAACGCCTCACGGCATTGAAAGTAAGCAAATGAAATGAAATAACCGTGCACGCGCGCAACACTTAAGCGAGGAGACTTTGACGAAGGGGACAGGAGGGATAAGCGTCTATAAGACACAGTGCAGTGCAAAAACAAGAGGCAATTCGGTTCCTTCGAGGCAGTGCGCTACGATCCCCGCCCCTCACGTTGTTCCGACCCCCCTTCCCATGAGAGAGAAGGCTAGAGGAAGACGACGGAGCAACGGCTGGGCCGCTGCGGCTGATTGGGCCACGAACAGCGCCTTCAGTAACTGCCCTGTACGCGCCCTGCGTGTGCAGTCACAAAATACTGACACGGAGGGCCGGTAGTGGCGGGGATTTAGTACTCGGCAGATATTTCGGCCACGGGTCGGCCGATACGGCTGCGCGTGATACCGGCTCACCCATTTAAAATACCAACTGAAAATTCGCCCACCGCAGCGGAAGCATCTGTGGAGCACCGCCCGCGTCGTTCCGTCTTCCTGGACGCGGTGGGATTACATCGAACTCGTTCGACCGGCGGCGTTCCCCGTCTCAAGGACGTCCAAGGACGGCCGCCAAGACTGCTGGCGGCGGCAGCGACCCAGCGCGTAACCGATAGCGCGGCGCGGAATCCCAACCATGTGGGGCGGTCTCGAGAATGCCGGCTGGCTGAGCCAGCTGTTCCGCGCTCGTATGGCAGCAGACGGGGCCGCGCAACGACGGGGAAAAGCGCCCGCGGTCATCCCGGGCTCTGCTCAGCCTGCACTTCCTTCTCACTCAACCACGGCGGAGACGGGCACCACTACTGCTGTGCGCCGCCCGCGAGAACACGCGGGTGTGGCCATTCCTGTCTGCTGCAGGTCTGGCAGCCAGCCAGCAGGACAGAACAAACGGTCACACACACACACACACACACACACACACACACACACACACACAAAGGAAAAGAAAGTCGAAGCTTGTATGACTGCGCCCATTTTGGCCTTATTTCGAAGTGTTTGCTTGCGACTACAGGAGCGCGGAATGAAGAAACCTGGGGCATATTGCGTTCGCTTACAGAAACCAAAACGATGGGGGCCCACTACGCGCCGCAGAAAAAAGAAAACTGAAACAGCCCGCACCACGATATGGAGTCTCCCAGGCACTTGTGCCTAAGCTGAACATACAATTCCAAAGTACAGAAGGTAGGTATACTGCCGCCGACAACCGCACGGAGTAAAGGACGCCCAAATGAACCATCATGCACCGCGCGCTCCTCCCCTTGCGTTCCGCACATTAACTCCTGTTTCATGGGTCAGTAGAAAGCGAATATGCCGCAATGCGAGCACCAAGACCACTCTGCCACGAAGCCAAAGGTGTTACAGTCGACAGCCGGAAACGGGGGCTCCGCAGAACGCGTGATATATATGCAGAATTCCTGTGGGCACTTGAAGTCTGCTTACGTGCTTTGAAGGCGAAGGCTAGGCGAAACTTCAATTTCTGTAATACTGCTGGCGTCGCTCTCTCTCTCTCTCTCTCTATATATATATATATATATATATATATGCATTTTTTTTTTTCGTTTTCGCGTGTTCGCCTTTTGGCACGAACGACTTTACCAATGTGACTGGCAACGCTTGACGCCATAGCCTCCCACTATGAGAGTTGTGCGCGGCTGGGGTGCACCCGTAAATCTGCTCACGCGTGGTCACTTGTCACGCACTGCTCCAGCGTTGGCAACGTGCGGGGATGAGGCGGCCATGCCGCACCCTACTCTTGCTCTGGACACCCGGGTTCCCCACCCTCTTGAACTCCGTGCCTTCTTTCTTCATTCACTCTTCACAGCCATTTTCTGCACCAGGCGACAACGACGACGACGCCGGCATTTCGCACTATAGAGCACTTGAGTGAGGCTTCCGCTCTGCAGACCGCTCAAGCAGCCCTACCGGCGCTTGCGGCGGGATACTTACTCACCACAGTGCAGCTAGCGGCGCCCTAATTACGAAGACAGAAAGCGACACAACGCGGAGGCGCCTTTGAAGGGGCCGGGTTCTCTCGCGCCTTCTAGTCTTCTAGTCCGCCGACCTCTCCAAGGCTCCTCCCAAAGCCTTTCGCATTCCTTCTACACAACCTTTCTCTCTGCGTTTGCGTGGTGCGTGCGTGCGTGTGTGTGCATACGCATGCATATGACAAGGGCTGTACCGCACCACAAAACTAACAACAGCTGGTACTGGCTGTAAGCGCACGGCAGTGAAGGCCTGTCCGATAAGAGCTCGCGGTTTCCTTTGACTTGCTATATGTACGTACTTTTGAATTGAAACTTATACCTTATCGTATAGCACCCTGAATGAAGTTGCCGATGTGCTAACAGCTACAGTGCCGCACTGCGGGGTTACGGAGTAATTCATTCCCCTCGAGGTCCTTTGAACACGCGCCATAGTTTCACACGTTTCCCCTACACAGGAGCGGTCTCAAATGGAGTTTCCCTGTGTCTTAAGACAACCCGCACAACCCGTTCTCCTAGCATTTCCTTCGACGAAGGAAGCCTGAATGAACCCAGTGCTGCCGTAACCAACCGCCAGAAATGAGCGTATCCCGAGGACAATTGTGGCATGTACTCGCGCAAACCACAAGCCGCCAAGAAGACTGGCCCATCACGGTGCGGAACTGTCACGAAATCCCACGTTCAAACCACCATTGTATGTGAAGAAGCCGCAGGTCGAAACACGACACAGACAAGTTCAGCGTGCACTCCGTAGACTGCCCACTTAATGGCGAGGGCGATGCCAAACTGATGATCGACACGGCCAACCACGCACGTGACATATTAACTGGCGACCGAAAAAAAAAAACGTCACACGCTCCACGAACAAAAACAACTTTAACATTAGGAGAAAATTGTTATGTCGAAGTCTTTGGCTAAATTTGGGTAGGAAAATCACGAAAGACGGAACTGAAATGCGACTCAGATATAAACCGTTAAAAAGAAGAAAAAAAAAAGGGGGGGGGGGGGGTGCTGCCGCAGGCTGATCTTGTCTAGAGCACGCAAGTTCGGACGAACACCGCGGAGACTGCCGCCGATGCCAACTCGTTAATGCCCATCTGATTTCTTAGAAACAGCCGCGTCGGCACTTCTACCGCCGAGGCGAGAGCGCGGAGTTAATTGGGAGTTGACAATGCAGCGGGGCACGGTGTATCGGCCGATCGGAACGCACGCACGCCCGTCGCCACGTCTGAGCGCTTATAATCGCGCGCGGCCGGCCCCGGTTGGCAGGGGGCAATTAAGCGCAGGCCGACGCAATGGGGCGCGTGAGTTCAAAACGCCGCCCGACAGCGGCTCAAAGCGATACGTCACGGGCACCTGCGCCAGCCGGGACCAACCATTTGTCCAGCTGTCCGACGTCGAAACGCGCGCGGAAAGCCGTTGACTGGCACGCGAGCTGCCGCCCCGTTGATCGGAGCTTTCATTGGGCTGCGCACGCCGTCAGAGCGTCGTGGGCCTGATTGAGAGCGGGCCCACCAAAAAGTGAAGCGAATTCTGTCGTATGCTTCTGCAATCCCGCGTACACTTCGTATAACCGCATTCCCGCCCGTCCTGCCTTGCTACGGCAGCAGAGTCCGCTCAGCTAGCCCGTGTCCTTCAGCATCGGTTGGCTGGCACTGGCCGATCGGTGGCTGGCACTGGCCGACAACACACTAAGAGTTCCATTCTCGTCGACTTCCTTTTACGAGCAGGTCGAGGCCATTCATGCAAGGACTGGACGCATCATCGCGCATGCACACTCTTAGGCAAAAAGGACTAAAAGTTCGTCCTTTGGGGGACTAACGGCCTTTGCCACAATCATTAGTCCCTTTGGGGACTAAATGTGAGGGGACGAACGGTTAGTCCGCCACTCGGTTGGTCCGTTCCGATACTCCCCAAGGACGAACTGCCGAGAGTCGCAGAAAAAAAAATTTTCGTCCACCAGCAGGGATCGAAGAACCGACGCCCGCAACTGTACGCAAGGAACCCGGCGCGCTGCCACCACACCACGCCGGCGGACGGATTGACAGGCAGATACTTTTCAAGTGTAGAGCGTGTAGCGCTGTGCCAGGTGATGGTTTCATTGCAACTGGTCCCGGAATTCCTATCCGTGCAAGCGACCGTGACCGCTATTTGCGCTTTGCGCTTAGCGCTTTGCTAACTTGAGGGACCATTGCTCATTTCGATTCTAAGTACAACCTCACAATCAGGGTTTTTTTTTTTTTTTTTTTTTTTTCGACAGCGAAACAGCGCACGCAGGGCGCGTACAATGAAGAGCCTCCCCCTCCGAGACGTCCACCGCGGTCGCTGCTCGTGCACCTTGCTGCCCCGCAACACGCCAGCAGGGTTCGAGAGGTCCGTTTCGTGACACCCCGGCGCCGGCGTGTGGAGGGAAAGGGGAAGCACGGGCTACGAAAAGAGAGCGGAGGACAATGCGGCTGCGCAGTCGCTCCGAAGGGGCGCAGAGACGGACACCGGGGCATCTCCGACAGTTAAGGCCCCCGCCGAGCGAGAGCTCACGTCGGAGTTGTTTGTCAGCAGCCCCTGTTCCAGAGAAAAAGTCAGCCCGTCCTGGAAACAGCCGCCACCGGTGGTGATTAATGAGTGCCGCTCTTCCGATAGCGAGACTTCCATTCGTTCATGCTCCGGAGACAGCCGCTCGTACGCTCGTGCGGCCACGGCCCCTCAACCGAGGGAGGAAGCATTAACGCCGGCGTGAACACCTGAAAGCGGCAGCTCGCTTTGCACAGAGGAAACCGGAGTGGCGCCTGGAAGGAAGGAGGACAACCTCAGCGACGGCCAAGCGAAGCTCTCGACGACAACGCGGGAGGCGCGTGCGTGTGACAAGAGGCGCGCGACGTTGAGGCAGGCACTGCGCGAGATTAGTCACGATGATCCTGGGCTCGCCGCGCTACACAACGCAAACAGGGCTTCCTCCTCGCTTCCCTCTCAGACTCGGCGGATCGCTGTTGGCACGCCAAGGCGAACCTTCGGCCGGATTCAATTTTCCCTCCGGGCTCGCATCGTTCCCCGGCCCATCATTGGCGGGTTTAGCCAGCGCCGACTAGGCACGGTGTTGGTTTAGCCCGCTAGGATTCGTCTTCCCCGTCATGTTGCCCGCCATCGGCTTCGACAGCAGGAGTGGCCCTGAAGCGCGGCTCTCCGTGCGTGGTAGCGAAACTGAAAAGGCCTGAGCTGTTGACTCCCAGAGATTGGGACAAACGAAAAGGGAAGCGCCAGTTTTCTTCCTATCGCCCGACTCCGGGCGTCCCACTGTCACAGAGAGCATGACTTGCGGACGCCCCTAGCAAACGCAAAGCTCCATTTTTAACTGCGAGGGAGACCACCCAGCGAGTATTTGTCCTTTCAAAGAATTACGGCTTTACGCAAAGAGCCGCTATTAATTGATTCGGGCTACACCCGCCGAAGCGACGAAGATAGAGGACGGGACGATACGGGCTCATTAACAGTGCATTACGGAGCTGGCTGCGCACCGCTGCCCGACCTTCGCCGCTCCGTCGGTCCCGCTATCGACGCAGCGCGCCGGCTGGCCGACTATTGGGGCCACGTTGTTCGACCCCTCGCGACCTGGGCCACGATTGCGAGACGCCGCTCTCCTCCACTGGCGGCGCACGTCCTCGTGCGGCGGGCACAAGGGCTTCGCTGATTTCGAACAGACGGTGACGGAATAAAAGCCGCGACGACAAAAACGGAACGTTGCAGGTACGCGCTGCACTGAACACCAACTGCCCATCACATATGTGGTGAACTGTCCCTAACACAATTTTGACACCTGGTATAGCAACGGCTCTAAATTTTTCGCAAACCACCCCCATCTCTATTCCCCAGCTTCTTGGCTCGAAGGCCTGACCGCTCGGAAATTGTGAAACTTTCGCACTTGAATATTGTCGCGAAGCGGAGGTCTCTTGATGTTTTCTGGTTATTTTGAGCTGTGTTCCCGCCGCCGGGGCTCTTCCTACAAAGTGTTTTGTGTGAAAGCGCTTCGGACGCGGCTGGGCCCCTTTTTTTTCTGAGAAACGGCTCCGGCGCGTGTGTTTGCCCGTCGGCCGACCAGGAGACGACGGCTTCTGTTACCGCGGCCGCGGCGTTCCATTCCCCACGTGGCCTGTGCGCTGGTCGCGTTCGGGCTCCGTGTCCCCAGGGTTCTTCAGACGACCTTCCCCCTTTTTCCCCTGTTCACTTTAGTGCGTTTTGTCTAAACTACTTTCTTTACACGCATGGTTCTCCAAACGGGCGCCTTCGAGTTTGAACTTGGTGTCTTCTGTGTTTGAGTTTTTTCCTTTTCACTTTGGCGGGGACATGTCTGATAGGAGCTAAGAAGCGTCTCCCCGATTGGCTGCAGAAAGCCTTGTTCCATTGCGTCCGCACGCTCCAGGATGCGCTTTTTCCCCCAATACGTCCCCCACCGGACCGCTTAAAGCGAATATAACGCGACTCTTTCGGCTATTGGGGGCGGCGGGCGGCCTGCACCAGGACTCATTCAGAAACTCTGCCACTCGTCGTCGTGCCCTCCCGCCTGGAGACCCAGATCTAGTCAGCCATGTCCCGCTAAGTACTCTCGATCTATTGACTGTCATTCTCATTTAAGTAACAAGTGTATTCGTTCTGACTCTTATGTGCTAAATGACATCAATGTTGCCCGTAAATTAAATCAGTTAACCTCATACCCCTCTTCAACGCCTCGACTTTTTCACTCCGATCGGCATGCTACAGTAGCGGCAGACATTGGACCAAATTAAGCCGTTACAATATGAACACTGTGAAAGTACTGTGCAGAACTGTAAATAACTTTTGTATAAGTCGCTGTCCATTTTTTGCTGCGCATAGATTCGGAACTTACGGCTTCAATGGTTCCGGAGCCTGGTACGGCACCGTGCTGAAGTTGGTAAGGCGCACAGAGCAACCTTTTGCCTTCAATACTGTCCGTGCCAAAATACTCTGCGTTTCACTGAGTAACCTCGGAGAAACCGCACTTCCAGAAGAGCTGCGACGAGACGGAAAGTTGCACCTCGTTTTATAGCGTTGCTGGCCCCATCCTCGGCACTTTACACAAGCAACGCGATAAACACTTCCCAGCGTCCCAAGGCTCAGCAGAGCCTACGCGAGCGGTTTGGTGGTTGGCGAAAGAAATGGCACCCGCCCGGCGGCGTGTTACGCGCCTCAAGAGCCATCGCACAATGTAAGGAGCGGTAACGCGACCTTCTCACAGCCATCGCGCCGCCAAGCTGACGGGAAACGTCAGCGCGACGTACATGGAAGGACTGGCGGCTCTCAAGCACGCCTGAAAAGTTCACAGCTCCGAGTTACTGAGACGAGGAATCATCATGCACACTCGTTACAACGAAATCGCTCTATCCGAATTCTCGCTTTAGCCCAAGTTTATTCATGGCCCACAGTCAAGTGGCGAATTTCCGCTGATAACGGCGTTGGTCCTCGCGGAGAAAGACATGCGGTCCCTGAAACAGGACACGCAGGTCAAAGTGCCGCGCACCAGCACCAGGGTGCCGGAGGGAAGGAAGTGCAGAGGCCGAGTCTTCCGCTTTCGCGGAACGCTCTTGCCCAGCCGGCGTCACAGCTCGTGTCACAGACGAACGGGAAACGCGGCGCCCCAACTGCGTACGCCCCCTTCCGTTTCCCGACCAGGCAAACAACGAGGGCTCCAATTAGGGCCGGCTGTTAGATTAGATTGCGCGGCAAGAAGTTCGCACAACAGAGGGGAAGCAAAACGAAACTCGATAAAAGTAGCCCAGCCTCGTCTCAGAAAGCCAGGCGATGACAAACAAAAACACACGTAAGCCCGGCGCTTTCTATTTTCAGCGTCCTTCGATTTCATTGCTTATTTTGATTGATTGTGGGGTTTAACGCGCCGACGCAACGCAGGCGATGAGGCGCGCCGTAGTGGAGGGCTCCGGATTAATTTTGACCGCCTGGGGATCTTTATCGTGCGCCGAAATCTCGTACACACGGGCGTTTTTGCTTTTCGCCTCCATCAGAAAAGCGGCCGCCGCGGCCGGGAATCGAACCCGCGACCTCGTGCTCAGCAGCGCAACGCCTTAGCCACTGAGCCACCGCGGCGAGTTCCATTCATTGCTTATTTTAATCTCACACACAAGAAACAAAGCGTAGCATTTGGCAGATGGAACATGGCCAAGCACCGGACATCCAACTACTTTTGGGAAGGTGCACTTTAGCGACTTTAACGAGATATCGTTGCAAACTCTCAAAAAAAGCCGCAAGAAGCCCTTTACCTCACTCGGGACCCAATTCGACCATGAAGAAAATGACAACGCCAAAAACAAGTAGCTCAAAGGGCACATGAACACGACTAGACTAACATTCCTTGTTTGTCCAGCAGTTCTCGTGCGAATTCATTTTCTTCTGTGTCCATTTTTTCTTTTCTTTTTTCCTCGTTTCTGATCAGGGGGAGACAGAGTGGCTCACAGCTTCCGCAAAGTCACCAGGCAACCACCAAATTCGGCAAACGACTCCAAACACTGTGCTCAAACGTTCATTTGAATTCGCTCCTCTCGCGCAGGACACTCTCGTTCGATGGCACAGGAAGTAAGCCCATTCGCGCCGTCATCACGGGCCATCTAGGCGGATTCATTCTTTCTTCTTCTTGTATCTCGCTCCCCATGATTTACAAAGAGCACGCGATACGTGCTCTGCAAGAGCTTACCGAATGGTGACGTAATTCAAGGGGTAAAAACGAGCAATTTTCCTAGACAGATTATTTATTAAAACAAGCAAAATTAAGAAGAAACAACGTTCGGCAACGCAAGCTCTTGGCACTTTCAGCGTGGTTACACAAAGCCCAGCTGCAACGTGCTGGTTAAGTGTGATTTTCCCTTTTGCGCAAATTGTCACTTTCATCAGACCTACCAGAGGATACTCTGTTCCAGCACAGGGACGCAGTAACATGTGCAAGTGTAAAAACTCACGAGACACAAAAAGCACCTCTTACGAGTTGTGAATGCGAAAACTGCGCAATCCCCGACGTCCTCGAATCGCTTTAACCAGAGGTATACCTACGCTTTTTCAAGTGACTAGATCTGCACATGGGTTCTTTTTCTCACTATTCTATTCCTAAAGGGAAACTACAGGGAACTTGTCAAACTTCTATTTATTTTTTTTTTTTTGCATTGCATAGGCTAGCTGAAATAAACACACTTTTCATCGTTTATGCGGTCGATAATGCCGTGTTTAAGTTATAAAGCCTGAAAAAAGAAATACCATACGACATTTGCGGCGTCTGCTACAACAGCAGTGACGCCTATTCGAGATGCGATGTGATTGGACGGTGTCCAAGGTTGAAATTCAAACCAGTTTCAGTTTCGGTTCTGTGCAACAATACGCTTGGCATCCAACGTCATCTCTGGTTGGGCATTCTATGTGCTTTCTGGAATCGGCATACCACGCTTCTGCATGTTTTCGGCTGTAGAATGGGTCGAATATGCCTGCCAGCACTTAAGAATCGTAACGTTCACTAGCCCAGGCGTACGCAGTGGCTGAACACCATTCGCGTGAGTGGAGACGCTCAACCGCGAGGTGCTTCGTCCCCGCCTTTGAAGCTAGCCTGGCTCGTCCCTGTGTCGTAAGAGGCGTCGTAAGAGATTTGGTGCCGAATCACCTGACTGTCGGCTGATTCGGCACAATGCCTGCAAACTGCCGGTGCTTTTGTCTACACCACACCAACGAGAACTCGCCAGCGCGTCACTGCCAGTCTGCACGCAGTCTGTCAACTCGCTCGCGGAGCAATGAAGGCTGCAGCGCGAGATGGTGAATGGAGGGCAGAAAGCATTACCTAAACAAAAGAAACCAACTTAAAAAAGAAGACGCGCACTATCGGGGTTTGGAATATGGCCACTGCTACGCACCACATCCAGTAGACCAGTCGGCCCACAAATGATGGGGAAAGAACATGTAGGCTGTTCATTTTTTTTTTCGACATTCCCGGCAGCCTAGATGACCCTTTCTTGAATAATGCTGGTGGAGTAAGCGTACCCCAATCTTGACCAACATCCCATCACTATACGGGCTACGTTCCTGACACGGGAAAAGCGATCGCAAATAAGTGGTCGTGCTACTGAGCGCTGTGCTAGTTCACCATGCGCAAAAAGTGCTCCCCACGGTACCTTCGTTTTACGGTTTACAATAAAAGTTGCGCTGTATCGTATTTCCTAATTACCTACGTTAACCTCGCTGAATCTTGTCCCGCCTTCTATCGGTCTTGGGTTTTCTACTCACGTACCAGTCACACACGCACAAGCAGCTTGCAGCTCCAGGGAAGCGAAGTGAGCGGAGCAGAGCGAAGCGTCAAATGTACGCTTTTGCTGGAGCTTTTTACTTTAACTTCATCGATTTGACTAAGCTTGATACAGACTACAAACTGACAAACTGAAGCCACATTCTTACGGTAAGAAACCTTTTCACGGCTTAGTTTTGACTGAGCGAACGAATAGCGACGACCTACCAGCGGCCGGCCGACTGGCTCCGTCGGAAGGTCGGCGAGCAGCGCAGTAGCGCAACCAAGCCAAGCCACCTCGTTTGAGTGTCACACGAAACGGCAAGGAAGATACAGACAGGAGGGCGTCCCCTTAAAATTCATTTTTCTACTAAATAAAGTCGCGTGAACACACTCAGAGTGGTAGAAACACGTCCCAGGGACTCCAGACTTCGATTTGCGCAAGTAGTCCCGCAGTGTTTACACATAACATCAGTGTGCCCTTAAGAGGCACGCGCAATGTAACGTCTAGCGGCCACTGTGTGCGGTTTACCGCAGCTCGGCGAACAGACATGTACTGCTGAAGCATGCGCGAGTAATTTTAGCAGGCTAATAGCAAAAACTAGCAACTCGGCAATCAGCAAGGTATGACGCCGGCAAATGCACTCTCTGCTGGGCGATGCGAAAGCGGGTATGTGTGGAAACGCGGACAGAAAAAAAGACGCAAAAGGAGAGGGGTTGCGAGCGGGCACGTCGGGCAACTGGACACTGGTTCTTATGCCTGGTAAGAACGTCAGGAGGGCTGCTTCTGAGTCTACTTATTGATTTCGCAGTGATCTCCCAAACATGCCATTGCGTTAGGCCGTTTCCGGTGGCATTTAAGATAACAGGGAGCTCGTCTGGTGCCACATGCAAAGAACAAGTTAGTAATAACCTTTTGACCCCTGGAGGTGGCCGCTCCTGCTGCTGGTTGCCGGTTTCGCCTTCTGTAAAATAAACACGGGAGAAAGGCTGAATAAGTTATACGTCTCCAGTATGTCCGTGCGAAGGCAGTTCTAAAGTAGTCCAAGACCTCAGATTCTGAGGGACCAAAGGCGGCAAAGTGAATAGCGAGAAAACACATAAAGAACACAACACAGAAAAAACCGAGCAATGTTTTTCTTTTTTTTTTTTTCTATACTGCTTCCATTCCAGTGGGTAGTCTCCTTGCTGACGAGGAACGCCTTCCATTGTTCGGCGGCGTCGCCAAATGCCCATGTTATCTAACACCAGGATACTTCCCTCGGCAGTCGCTTGATATCTAACGAGCGAAGCACGGCAACATGCAGGCGGCAACATCCGTGCCCACAATTTAATTTCGAACTAGTGCCCAACGACTGCAGATAGGCGGCGAGACTAAACGATACTCCCAGGAGCCACCATCTCTAAACAAAAAAAAAAAGACACCGAAAAAGAAAAGGGGGCCCAACGGGAGCAGGAAGCTATCCGTGTGTCGGCGGCGCCTGTTGTGTCTGTCCCCGTGTGTTCGCGGTTTCGTTCCGTTTCCCAGGGACCGCCAGCGAGAAACCATGCGCAGCGAACCGGACCGCGGAAGCGTCCCTTCTCGGCTCTCGAGGGGCCGCCGACTCCTCGGAAGCAAGGCACAGGGCTAATCTTTCGAGAGCGAGTCACAAATGAACGACACAAAAAGCACTGGGAAAGCGAATGCAAGGAGTAGGGGGTCCTCCACAGGCGTTATACCCTAGGAAGCAAAGGTCCGAAACGCGCTCCCCCTAGAAGCGTGCCTCACTCTTGGTTTCGCAGACGCTAATGTCGCTCTCCTGTCGGGGTCTACAGCGCCGATAAAAAAATAATGGCCCAATCGCTTCCGCGAGGATAGTTTGTCGGCCTTTCCAACAAAAGTAGACTACGTTTCAAGGATTTACCAGGAGAGGTGGGCGATTTCGCGGAACAGTGCCGGCCACCAAGGAAGCCCGCACGGCGTGCAGCAGCGGCAGTCCCAGCACAAGCCTGTTGCGTTTGGGTTCCTCTAACTTCTTGGGGGCCCCCAACACTCGGCTCTCCATTCTAAATCTCCCCAATTACCCGAAATCATTAACGACGTGTTTCGCCTCGTACGCAGGCTCGCCTTCTGTGAGCAGTCGTGAGTTTCGAAATTGATGCTTGAGAAAGGCCGGCTCACTTTAAACATACAAAACACGCTGCAATTATAAATTACCACGCCGAACACCTAACGAAAACTAAATATAGCCTTGTTCAGACCCGCGCGAAGGCGTTAAAAACTCGAGTTCATACCGTTCATACATTGCGGACAAGTCGCGAAAGTAAACATCAGCCGTGCAGAGTACACGCTACGGCAGTAATCGTTAATCAAATCCGGGCATGACTATAAAAACATCGTAGGGGAAATAGGCACTGATTAAGGCAAACCGCAGACCATAACAATACTTTTAAGCATGTGCGGCGAAGCAATCCGATCACCGTTCTCGCGTAGTCATTCATTTACCAGGCAATACGAGCAGTTCGCGTGGCGAGATCACAAGTGAGCGACGCGTTTCCGTCGCTGTTACAAGGTGTTTCCTTGCACACGCATGTACCGACACAAGTATTTCATAATGAATTTACAGCGTACTTTTCTCGGCATCAGTTGCATCGTCCTTGGCGTTAGTTGGCTGCGTAGCTGTGGGTCGCGATGGTACCTAAACGCGGCGGTGTCGCCGGGAACAAGCGAGTTGCTGATTGCTTGCTCGAATTATTTGGTTTACAGACAACTTTTTTGGTAATTTGCATCAAATCCACAAGGAGGGGGCGAGACGGTGGCCACAACAAAAAAACACGCTTCCGCATACGCACGGGAAATGTGTTGTAGCAGACGACAACACGATTCGGCGTCCTACAAGTGACGTCACTCATAGGTGGCGCCACGGTATGTCCTCGAGGCCAATACCTGCAGCCCACGCAACAGCTAGAGCAGCGCTAGGGTTTCACCGAGAACAGAGATGAGCGACGCCGTGATCCGCGCGACGAGGGCACCGCGCGCAGAGAGGCCAGACGAGCACCGCTCCTGTTCCCAATTAACGGCCACCGCTACCAGGAAGCGAAAGATAAAACCTCAGGTCCCGCTACACTCTCCGAGAGACGAGCCGGCAAACGAGAAAAGCTCTTCCCTCCGGGTACTGTTTCGCGCGGCCGAGTTCGGCCAACGGACGCAATTTTCCCCATGCGTGCGCCACGCAGAATCTGCGGCGGCATCGGAGCCTTTTTTGGAAATCCGCTTGCGAGAGGCTGAAACGTGGAATGAAGTCCTCGGCCAGTTCCGAGACTGCAGCACGACGCGCGTCGGGGAACGAGGCATGTTTTGCCGCCACATGTCAGGCGCTGCTGGAACAACCACGACCGGCCTCGGCGAAACACGTCGAGTTCGGCTCTCGCCGAGATTTCGCGCCGCACATCATGTAGCCTCGAAAATCTTTCTGATTTTAGACGGTCGCCCTTGGACAAGCGCTGCAAATAACTCCGTAAGGCGGCTCGATGCGCCCAGCCTGTGCTGCGCGCAAAAACTTTGACGAAACAAGCGCGCTTCGGAGCGGTGTACGTTTGCGCCGCTCAGCCCAGCCTCCAGATACACCAGTCATGGCGTGGCAACACAAGGGACCAAAAGTATGGTCTCCGTGCAACGCACAGTGCTCTCCCGCCCCAGCACGTCCTCCATTTCGTTGGCAAATTGGTCACAAAACCTGGAAACATCTTGGAAACAGTCGTATCCAATCGACCGGCTGAGGACGGACGTCAAAGCGAATGAGACAATAACGCTTTTTTGTTCCCCACAAGACGAATTCCCTAAAACTGCCTGCATAGGTGGTGAAATCGGGAACGACGTGTACTTCCCGCGCCACTTCTCGCCGGCACTTAGAACAACAGACGCGCGGGGACAATGACGGTTCGTGTACAGCGTTTTGCCTCCGAAATGCATTTACCTTCGTACTACTTCTGCTTAATCTCTGGCCGACAATGCTCAATTCACGCACAAGGTATTTAGAATAACAAAACGACAAAAGGAAAAAAAAATGCTCTTCACATGAACTGGTTACACCCACGTGCAAAAAAAAACAAAGGTAAACAGGTTTCTCGCACTCTAATAAAACGTGCTGTTGGGCCAGTTGGTACATATATACTGAATGGGGGACTTAGCACACACACAACAAAAGACGAGGACAGTGGCAGACGAGATAGGCGTATAAGACCCTTTTTGTGGAAAGTTGGGCCTCGGAAGGGCCCGGAAATGTATAAAATCACCAATGATCAAAGGAGTCAGAAAGTAGCCAAGTCGCCACACTGAAATTGCCGTTGCCACGAGTCTCGAAAAGTTGCCCGTTTGGCTAAGCCTACAATTCAATAGGTTTCTCGTAACCAAGCGCCTGTCTCGTCTGCCACCGTCCTCGTCTTTTTTGCGCTGAGGCCCCCCTCTCAACATGTACCAACTGGCCCAACAGCACGTTTTACTGACGTACCTTTCTATACTCAGTGACAACTTAAGAACGGCACCCGAAGTTGCCGCTGTGCCTTATCACCGCAGCCGGATGTTTCTCCGCGCGGCGCAAGTAGGGCGTTACTGGCAATATTTTGAACATGGCGTGAGCCGTTCCCGTGATTTTTTGGACTTAATATGCTTATAAACGACTCCAGTGACGACAAACTGCGTGAGAAAAAGCCGACGATATCACGCATTCATAGCAAACCCCTTTCAAAACGCGCGCGCACTGACGTCGCGGGTCCGGCGCTTTGGCGGAATGATACACTACATGAGGTGGTGCCGTTCTCGAGTTGTAACCCAGTATAGTACAGTTGGCTCTTTTGTTTCTGCGTCCTCTTAGCGCCTGTCTCGTCTGCCACCGTCCTCGTCTTTTTGGCGCTAAGACCCCCCTTGAATAGGTTTCTCGTAATCAAGTCTGTTGACAAAGTACAGGGGAAGTGAACAGAAGCGCTGAAACCCGATCCCGGATGCAAGAGTCGCATTACACGCGCCGAGAGCTCGCTCCGGCGCCGCCTCGACCAACCGCGTCACCACAGACAAGAGGAGCATGGCAGGAGAGCAGATCGAAAAGGGCCCCGCACACCAAACGCGTACCGGCCGACGAGGCGTTAATTAGAACGTCCACGTAGCCGCTCCCCATTAAGGTGCAATTAACGGCCCGCCGAGCCCGTATACTCCCGCACGCACTGGCGCCGCCCGCGCACGGAACAAAAGAAACGCGCGGTCGGCCGGAGGAGAGAGAATGCATCACTTTCGCGGAAAGCCCGCCAAGAAAAGGAGAAGCGATTGCGAGCGCGTGATGCGCTGCGTCAGGCTGTCACGCCGCACTTGTGACACAGCGCTGCATTGCACGACGATGTCTCAAACAGGGCCAGAAGCAGAGATACTTTCGCTTTGTCGCGCACACTACGGCAGGTGGATGGCTAACAAGCAGCACTTTCCCGCCGTCGGCGGTCTTTCTGAGCCGCCCAGAGCTTCTCCGATTCGGGACGAGTAACGCCGAGACTGCGTGCTCGATTAATTTGGGAGCCTGCACGCCCTTCAGATCAGGCCCTCAAACCGACGTTGCAGCGAAGGCGCACGGCGTCAAAGCAAGCCCATAAAAAGGCCTATAGACCTCCACGCGAACAGGTTTGCCAGGTCTGGCGATTTGTGGCCAAACGGGCAACTTTTCGAGACTCCTGGCAACGGCAATTTCAGTGTAGCGACTTGGCTACTTTCTGGCTCCTTTGATCATTGGTGATTTTATACATTACCGGGCACTTCCACACGGGTGTCGTTTACAGCTTCGCAGTAAAACCACCTTCACAGCGTGGGTTGCAGCAAAAATTTCATCTCCTCCTCCTCCCCAATTTTAACTCTAAACAACCGAGCTTGACAAGATGGAAAACAGCCCCGGGGGTTCTTTGAACGAGAAGTTGATATCGAGAAAACTTTGCCGAACCGCGAAATCTAGAAACCCCATTCATGCCTGCCAACATTGCTCAGCGAAAAGAAAACATTAGGCATACATCAATGCACAACTGATACTCGCAGCGTTCTTTCAATTAAATATGAGGGATTGCTTGATATTTGCGATAACAAATAAAAAGCACGCGTTGAAAATAAAAGTTAGGCCCGGAAAACAGAAAGAAGAGCTCGCGCGAGCCTGGACCTTGTGGCGTCATTCTGCATTAACAAAACGTCAGGGTCGATGGCACGCGAGCAGAGGGAAGCGGGAAAATTGAATTGGCTTGCGCAAACCTCCCCCGCGTTTAGCGCGGGCTGGAAAGAGCGTGAGAGGTGCGGGGGAAACACTATCCTATATCGAGGTAATTTGCAGCAAAGTGAGCAGGTACGAGACACGATTTTTATTGGGCCTCAACCCTGCGTTGTACAAGGGGAAATGACAATTACGTCAACAGTAGTGAATCTTTTCGTGCGTGCAAACAACATTCTTGGGGGGCAGAACTGCCGTGAAAACCTGCCATTTTCTCGTTCCGATTAGCCTGCTGCATACGGGTTAAAAACTAGCGAAGATGGTAACAGCTAGGTAGCGTGAAACGTGCGTGGTTAACATCGTCAGCCGTGGAAGCATTCGGACCGTTGTGGAGGTTCCGCCCCGTCTTCGCTGGCCGATGGAAACTGAACACGCCAAGTACATAAAGGCGCGTAGCTTTAACCGCAGGCGTGTTAAAAACGTAGCGCACGAGGCATTAAACCGCCGTGCGCCGTTCCTCGGATGCCCCCACGATTGCTGCGGCCGCGGGCAGCGCCTTCGAGGGGCGCTGGTGCGGCACGAACGAGTCACGCACTCTGGGCCCACCATCCGTCTCGCTCGCACTCCCCGTCAGAGCGGGACCACCCATCGTGAATGCGCCTCACGTGCCCATCCCGCTCCCTTTTCGATACAGCTCAAAGCGGGCCGATTAAAAGCGCCCGCGCGCCGTGTTTCAGTCCTGAATCCACCCTACACTCTGCTGCCTTTCTGGCCCAAGCCTAAAGGGGCCCAACGATTGTGGCTCAAGGTTGGCGCCGAGACAAACATCCGCGCTCGCCGTGACACGCAGCCGCGTGGGTGCAGGACAGCATGCGCGGCTGTTGTTCCGCACTACGGCTAGCTGCAGCTCTGGCAAAGCGCTTACGCCTGCTCGTTTAATACGGGAAAAAGAAGGCACCGAAACCACCGACACTGGGGTATCCCGGCTCTAATAGCCATCGCTTCGGAGCTAGTATTTTAATGCAAGCTCGATGGAAACAAAAACGGCGTTGCTGGGTGTCTGCAGCGAGCGTGACGATGACCGTTGCCACAAAGCTTCGTGCTGTAGTTGAGCACGCTCAAAGCTCGCACAGACAGCTCCCCGGGCCCTGCAGACCACGCTTCCACCCCAGAGCGACGACGTGCGCCTGCGACCGCCAGTCTTTTCCTCCGCAGCTGACCTGTCCAAAAGACACCTGGGGGCGTCTGTGAGATGTGAGCCCCAGCCAGCACCAAAGCGCGCCGGTTTTCGCGGCTCGGTTGGCGCAGGCACGCTCGAGCGCCCGTTAATTAAGCACACGAATCGCCACGGCGGCAGCAGCAGGAGGAGGAGCGCCTCTCGCCCACGGCGGCTCCGATTCGGGGGGTGACACAAGGCGAGGGGCACACGGCGGCGAAACCGAATTCGCAACGGAGCCGCACGACCGCGGGGCAGCCACGAGGAATGTCGGCGAGCTGGAAAACCTCAGCGGGGGCGCGTCGAGAGGGCCAACAAGAAGCTGCAGCAGCTAGTCTAATGCGTGTGTGCAAAGCCGGCGGCGTTTTCCCCGCAGCCAGCAGAGGCGCTTACACATCGCGTGTCCCGTGGACCGAGCCGCGCCCCACGGCCGCCGTCGCACAGCTGGCTGCGCAAACAGTGGCGCGCTCACGCCATTGTCAAATGCACAGCGGTGAGGAGCGACGTCGCACGCCACGCGCTACCCTCCCGCGCCGCCGCTGGACGACGCGAGTCAGGGCTCCCGGATTGCGGAGCGCCGCAGCACGGGAACGGAAGGCCGCCCGTTGCGGGTGCCCGGCCGCCGCTTCCTCGGACGAGCCCCCGCTTGCGCGCAAACGCGCCTCCGATATCGCTCACATATCGAACTTTTACAGTCTGCTTTACATGTTTTTTTTTTTTAATATTGCCATCATCATCTGCTATTAACGACTCAAGGGTCGTATGCGCCGATGAGCCACCTTGAATAGCCTCACATCCATTCAGCAGCCTCTTTAGCCACATTACTTTCCACCTATCTTGAACGAATTGGACCCGCTTGGACTTTGCTCTCCTTGGGCCAGAAAATACACACTTCAACCGACGACAGTGTTCCTTCGATCGCCCTCTCTGAAAATGAGTCTCTAAAATGCGCCAAAGTGGCCACGACTGTTTCATAAAAATCGCAAGTGGAGCACATCGGGGGCCGTCGCTCGTAGGATCCCAAAATCTCCACGGCGCTTCCTGACGAAGGCACACACTGCCAATAATCAGCGTACGCAGAGGAAGGTCCCGGTAGAAATAGAAGGGTTCCGGGGTGGAGCGGACGTGCCTACGGACTCGATCTTATCACCCAATGATGACTACAGATATAATTTTTTTGCCGCTTGTCGGAAGCGCTGCCTCGACGTCTGCTGGAACTATGATGATCAGCCGCCCAGCTGTGGCCCTTGGACAAAAACAGAAACGAAGAAAAAATTCGGACGACTTTGTACGGTTAATCATTTTTTGCATTCATTTGCTGCCTGCCATCTTTTAGTGTCTTTTCGCTTCTACCCATGGTTTTCCTGTTATCGTTTTTTTTTTCTTCGCGGGTCGGGATCGTGAAATGAAGTCCTCCGGATGACACCATTGACAACGGCCAATGTTAGACTGTAGCGTCCCTGATGAAGACGTAGTTTCAGGGGCATAATGGCGAGACGTGTCCCAGCGTCAGCACTGGGATTCCCATAACACGCCTAGAAACTGGCGACTGAACATTCAGTGCTCCGCGCGCTCCGTCGAACGTGCGCAGCAACCTCAGGCCTAGCACTCGAGAGGAAGGCAGCGCGCTCGGAGCGGCATCTTCGGCCACCGGCAGAGCTGCACAGCCTAACAGCCCGGCAATGCGGCAAAGCCACTCAGAAACGGACCTCGGAGAGCAGCAGCGTCGGGAATCGGGTGCAAAGCGACTCACTGCCAGCTCCCCCCGCGGACACGCGCCGAGCGGATAGCCCGCCACCGCCCAAGCCGCCACTAGGTGACAGGCGCACGTGCGGCCCGGGCTCATTTGCATGGGTGCGCTGCGATGCCGATGCGGCCACGCAGCACAGGCTGCTGCCGCAGTAACACCGCGCTGCCTGGCATTTAATAAAACTCGCCCAGGGCGACACGCACACCCATCGCTGGCCGCAGCCGTGAGGGAAGCGGCGCGTGCCGGAAGCTCGCGCTGCCGCGCACTCGCCGTCCGCACACAGCCGGGCGGGTTTAGGGAAGAAAGTTTCGGCCGCAAATCTCTGCTGCGCGTCGCTGCACGCGCGGCTTGCGGCGGACGCAAGTGGCAGCGGGGGGCCCAAAACCAACACGCGTGAGAACGGGCTGACAGGCAGGCGGCCCCCGGATTTTCGGCGAGCGTCGCCCGAGGCTTCGCGGGAGTAATTTTGTCGTCCAGTGTTGCGGGTATAAGCCCGGAACCATGTCATATTTCTAATCCAGAACGGCATTCCGCGGCGGCGACGCAGATTGCCCCTGCCTGCGACGCGAAGCACAGCCAGGGCCGCACTCCAATGAGTTCGCCCACGTCGCCTGCCTCAACCCTCCCGCGTCGCGCATTTCAAACGAGCGTGCCACTGCGTGACTAAGCCTGATCAGGAAGCAGGCCTCCGCGTAGCTGGACTGCATTACTGAACGTTCGCTGAATGCGAGGTCGCTGTTTTCAAAACGTTATAGTGCACGCCCCACCTCTGTGAGCCGAGCACATGCAGAGCTCGGCTGCCCTCGGTAGCGATGGGCTGCACAGCCATGCTCGCCCGGCGCCATCCGTCTCGCCGCACGCGTACAATTTCCACCTTAACAACAACAACAACAAAAAAATCGCGGGGCCTCGCGATTCGGCTCATTTTAAATTTACCTCTTTCAGCCCTGACCTTTTTTTCTTTTTTTCAAGCACAATTTTTTTTCTGTGCTCTACGACGCTTTACGGCTGCCCTAAGCCCCTAAACGAAAAATAGAGCTTGCAGTGCATGTAACTACTGATTGTTTAATGAGGCACTTAATTAGGACATATGGCCACTAAAAATGTTATGTAGAGCAGAAAAAAAAACAATTTTGCATGTTTTCCTCAATTATATGCCCACATCAGCCTACAAACAAAAAATAAACTCCGTATAGTGCACGTATTTACAGATTTACAAGCCTGAGAATAAAACAAAAACTCTGGTTTTTATTTATTTTAGCCGCAACGTCGTAATTTTCTGTTCACTGGAGTTTCTTCTTTGTAGCGTCCGGCTCAGCTAAGATGCAACAATAATGGTGCGTATCGCAACAGTAATCCTTGAAGGATAATTCCCCAAAAAACTAGCAGTTTTGGTTTTGTTCTCTATTTACATGGAGGCGTCAACTGACACCACCAGGCCCGAAAGGGTTAGTCTCACTGATTTGTTTTCTAGAACGTGGAGACGACGTCGTCCTAGCGGGACCTCTCTTCAAACAGTGCGTATACGACTCGCAACGTTCTGGTCACACAATATTGCGGCCGGATTAATGGTGAAAGGGGCTCTAGAGGCATCCAAACTGTAATGAACTCGCTAGAACATTAATGCAAAAGCATTGAAGATCTAACTCAGCAACGGGAGAAAAAAAGCCTAAGCATAAAAGAGGCCTGGGCAAAGTACAGCTTACTTGGAGTTTTTTCCCACGATTTTTTTTTTCGAATCAACGGTGTCTCTGCTGGACGCTCATCAATTCACTAAGCATCTTCGGCGAGCTTTTATTCCCTGCAATCGGCAATCCTGCCAGGGAAACGGCCCGACAGTTCATGCAGATAGTACCGCTGACCGAGGGAGGGTGGCTCGCCTTTGATGAAGCCACGTCCTCTCGCAGTGTTCGGTCCCTCAAAAGCGTGAACGACCGGCGCCGCCGCAGGGAAGCCCACCATCAGGGGAGAACTTGACAAGCCATTACCGAAATGGGAACGACCTCCGGGAGGGAAAGGCCGCCCAGGGTGCGAAGACAAGGGACCGAGAACGCCCCCGTTACACTGCCTTTCAACGGCAAGCCGCCTCGTCCGCGTACGCTTATAAGCCCTCCGTGCGAAGAGACAAGCAGCGGAGGCGGGAAGGTCCCGGGCGAAACGAGGCCCGCTATTAGGGCCCGAGGACACAAGGTGCTCCATTAAAGACCCCCCCGCTTGCCCCAAGACGTGGCACGCGTCGCTCCGCCGTAAATACACTCTGCTAAGCGCACGCCACTGCCCGAATGCGAGACGGCGGGGAGTTGCGCGTTTTAAGCGAACACCCATATACGCAGGCGCCGAGCGAGGAAAAAGAACAACGGAGGCAGGGGTTGGGGCGCCTCCGCGCGAAACACTCCAAATAGCTTGGTAACTCACCCTCCATATTATTTTTTCACCATAAATGACGGTGGACGGCCCGCGGGTGAAACACCAAGCTGCCTTTTGTTTCCCTCCCGGGAAATTCTTTTCTCCTTTCCTGTTTAGCCCCGTGTACAAAAACACGGCCATTATGCAAATGGCGCATACCCCTCCTGGGCGAGCGTGAGCCTCCTGCCGTAGACGTGCATCCAAAGCGAAAAGCGCCAGAGGCCAGCAATGGGCCGTTTCAGCACCCTAAGCTGCCACCGGCTCCTTACTGCACCAGGGTCCCTTCATCGACGTGATTAGAGCACGCGCTAGCCCGTGTGTGCGAACAAAATCCGAAAACGCCACAGGATGCCGGTCGATATTGCCGTTTTTCGGCACCCGCTTCCGAGAACCCCGCGCGCGATGCTCCCCGCTTTTATGTGGCACCACACCGGCGTCCCCCGCTTAGGCCACCGGCCGTTACGCCGAGCCCCATCGTTCGCCTCGGGCCGAGCTCGTCGCGTGGGCGATCGTGTGCCTGCGCGTACACTGCACGCGTTTCCCAGGCAAACATTCTCCGAAAAGGGAGCTGTCGCAAGCGCTGCTCTGGTGTAGGGTCTAAAAGCTTTCCTTCATAACGTACTCGGACGCGCGCACAAAACGCCAGAGGCAACGCACAGAACTAACACTCTGGCCCCAGTCCTTGCTTGCAGGCGCGCTACAACTACGATATGCTAGGCGCCCAGAACCGAGCTCCATCCCCTCCGTCATGTAGTGGTAGCGTGGTGGACCATCGGCGAGCACGAGAGCTGCCTCCGTTTGGAACGACGAAGAGCCCTCTGGCATGCTTACAGGAAGGGCGACGCTGTCGGTCCAGCCCGCTAAGCGAGCTGACACGGGTCGCCGAAAGGACGAAATTTGGTACACAGAAGTGCCAACGGTCAAAAGCCTTCCAGCGCTTTGCGCACGGCACGAAAAAAGTACAAGCGCACAAGAACATCGCCCACAGATGTCTTGACAGTCGGCGCACCTGTGCCAGAGAGAGGGGTAAAGGCGGACGGGCACGAACACGCCGCCGCCAGAACTGGATTCCTCCGGTTCCTGCATCGGCGGCCAAGGGCGCGCGGCAACCAGCCTCTGGCGTGTCGAGATGTCTCCCCAGCGCGGAAGGAGATGGCTTCACCGCAACACACAAAACTTCGCTGCAGTGCACGAGCTTGCACGTCGCGAGCACAGGGTAGTGTCGTGCTGAATTGCAACACCATGCTCCTTCGCGGAGCATACTCGGCCAATTCGGACGCGCGGTACCCTTACTACATTTCTCATGCGGCGCGTATGTCGTGCGCAGCAAGCTTAAAATGCTTTTACCTAGGGCACTTCGTCGTAATATGTGGTATGTGGAACACATTCGACCGTCAGAAGTTGTCGCCCACAAAGTCGTGCCCGATATGGCTTTCATCTATCTGGGACCAACGAGTAACCATCCCAGACGTGGCACTAGAAACCAAGAAGAACTCCCTTTTCAGTACCAACCGTGCAAGGAAATTCTGTCGACGTACCGCTCATGACGTTTGCAGCACTTCGTAGTGAAAGGATCTATAGAAATACTGGGCACGTATACGCTTGAGATTCCGAAACACAAAAGCGTGAACATCGAGCGTGCACCGAAAGCACAACGAATCAACAAAATAACCGCTGCTTCTTGCACGCGATTGATCCTTGAAACTCGTAACGGCGCTTACGACTCAATTCAGCCAACACCAACAGTGAGCTCTTTTACCTTGGACTAACCACAAACACACACTGCGACAATTCTTCCTCGGCGCAAACAGTTAAACATATTTTATTAGAATGTGCGGCCTACATGACCCCAAAATTTATTTATTTATTATTATTGTCATTATTACTCCACAGTTTAGGTGGAGGCAGGAGGGGCAACAAAAAAAAAAATGTGGCTTCAATCCCCGCTGTCAAGGTGGTTGGACTGCGAAGCTGTAAACCCCACCCACAACGATTATCCGTGCGACGTCACTTGAATTCGCATACGTGGATCTACAAAGACTGAAACCAGAGGCAAGTGAATTGTACTGAACCACACTATTACTGCGCAACAACATTCACGACTGCATTACGTTCTTGTTCTGTCTGTTCTTCCGGCGTCTTTACTCTCCGTGATCTACACAAGGTGGCCTGGAATGCACTGAAAGAGGTGCTACACCGGTTTCCCTTTCAAGTGCAGAGCACTTTACGGGTTCGTCTTGTCGTCTTAGCTCGCTAACGGTCGATGCGACAGCCGGAATCAGGCGGCGCAGACAGATAATGGACCCAAGTGGAGCCTTCTATACCGGCATCAGGGATACGTCCCGCTGAGGCTTCGAAACCCAAATATTCATAACCGTTCGAACCTCGTGAACCGCTGGCGCTTGTCATACATCTCCCCGTTATTTACCGCAAAGAAAACTGCAGGTACATTTCAGGCAAGATCTGTGTATATAACCGGCAGCCCCCGCGTTAATTTAGTTAGGAACGCTCGTTGGGTTGGTTTTTACAATAGTAAACGAAAAAAGCGGCTCCGGAATAAAGAAACGGAGCGTTCTAAATGACGCAGAAAGGCTCCAGCCGCGCAAGAAAAAAATGGCGCGTTCGAAATGACGCAGAAAGGCTCCAGCACACATATTAAACCAAGCGCAAAAAGAACAGAACTCCCGCTGACGCGGTTTCAGGCAGGGGGCGCGCGAGCACTGCGAAGGCGGGAAATATGAAATGCAGCAGTGAGCGGATAACGGCGCTGCAGCCCATTATGGTGCATCACCGCTTTGCACTTCCGACAGCTTTCACATTGAGTGAAACGGCTTTAATGTATGAGAGCGGGGTGACGTGACTGCGTGATTTCGATGCTGTTGGGTGCGTTTGCACTCGAGCTTATGCAACTGTGATCATTACCGGCATTGCCAGTCCCCCTGGGTACGTATGTGCCTTCCGTCAGTGAGTATGTGGACGCCTTCATAATGATGATAGTTTTCTGCTGACATCGCCACGGAAAACTGCTTGGGGGGTAGAGGTATATTGCTTCGCAGTAAAACATACTAAGCAAAACTAGACTAACATCGTCAAAGACAAGGCGGAAATACATCAGAATACACCAAAGCACACCCCCCAATAAATGAAAAGGCAGCAGGGCACTTCACAGTAAGACTGCAAACCTAAGCAAACAAGAAGAGACGTTCTAGTTCTTTTAAAAAATTATCAGACTCAAAAACATTTGGCGGTAGCGAGGTGAAAAACTGGTTTTAAAAGCAGTTGTACAAGCGGAAACTGGTGCTGGGAGCACTTATGACTGTCTAGAGGTCATGGCAGTCAGGGGTTTCACAAGTAGTGGGAGAGCTATTTCCATTTCTTTCAAGAAATTGATCGCCTAGAACAAGGACCTGTACCTCTAAAGGTTATTCTAGAACCATGGGCTTGCCCTTCGAAGTAACGCCAGGTTCTCAAAAGCATTCCCCTATTTGGATGACGTTGGCTTCATTTCGAAATTGCGAATTTTGTGACGCGAGCTAAAAAAAGCGAGTTTTTTTTTTTTTTTTTCTTCCTGCCCACGTCCTTCTAGGGCCCTTTTTTTCCTACATGCCCAATCGCCAGCTGAGAAGCACGGAGGCGATATCAAACGCCGTAAAAACTTTTTTTTTTAAATAAAGACCCGTCTCTCTCGCAGGCAGTGAAACGAGCCTACGAAAGACAACACGCAGCTGACCCCCGGTGCAAACATTTGCCTCCTGAAAGTACAGCGGAAAATGGAGCCCAACTAAACTATAGCTACCCTCGACGATTCCCAAATTGTGGCCCGACCTAGTTATCTACCAGCACATGCAGCCGGCGACAATTCCGCAAGAACCCACCTTGTAAGTTTCAACTCACAGGAAATATGATATTTAGCATCGAGATAAGGCTTTTCTGGGTGCAATATTCATGAGCAAGCTTCCCTCGGACGGCAACTACTCCCGGTGCGGAGAAGGCGAACAGGTTTGTCCGCGCTAAGCCTGCCGGCCGCTATGGCTAGCGTCGAAGCTCGTCTCGAGATCAAATGGGAGTGATCTGGGAAAAAGGAGAAGGTTGAATAAGTGGGGCTGCATAGTTCCAGGACTGAAGAGCGACGTCCGTCGCGGTGCGCGGGGCGACTCGCAACCGCCAGGGAAACTGGGCAAATAACGCTTTCTCACTCGTGCACTCATCATGCGCCACCGAGAGTCTGAGAACCCTCCGAGAACACTTGTACACATAAACGCTGACCCTCGAGATGGATCGATGAGTCTAAACGCGGCGGTTGCGGTGGCCTCGTGTATTGCGGGGTCGTCTCCTCCGTTTGCTGCCCATGCGTAAGGTTGGCCTCCGATTCCCCGGCACGAAGGAATTCTCCCAAGCATCGGAACTTTCTCCCGACTGTGCCAACAATTAAAGTAGCGAAGCAGGCGCGCGAACACCCGCAGTCAGGCGAACGAACGAACGACGCAACGCCAAGCACCGGCCCGCGAGCAAGTCAACAGAAAAGATCAAAGTGTGACGCCAGAAACCGCCGGTGCCGGACACAAGTGGCGCTCATTGAGCCCGTTGTCGAGACAATGGGCGCTGCGCGTTGGCGACGCCCCTTCGGCAACGCTTTGGACAACACCTTTCCGGCCAACAGCCGCCCCGCTGCGTAACGCACGACGGCCCATAAACAGGCACCGGTAACAAGCAGGCCGCGCTTCTGCAGGGGCGGCCGCATTCGCGAAACGACGCCCAAGGACACACGGTCGGAGGAGGGGGCGGGGCAAGCATCCTCCCACTACGGGCCACGGCGAGTGCGTCCGCTGAGGCAGATGGGCATGCGATCCAGGAGACGGCGGACGCGGGAGGGGAAAGGGCGGCCTGCTCAGCCATTGTCTCCGAACCGGGAGGGGGCCGAGTGCACACGGGAGAAAAACAAAGGTGCCCACGGAAGCGGCGGACTGGCCGATCATAATCGCGCTTCCGCAATACCTGACAGCACGCCGCCGAGGTGAGAGTAACGGAACAGGCCGCTGCTGGCGGCCTCTTGAACTGTCCGCCAGAATCCGCTCCGGGACAGAGGGGGAGGGGGCGACGGCCTCCTTTTTTCGGCTCACGCGTCCGCAATGCACCCAGCCGCATAAACGCGCAGTTTGTCGGCACGACTAAGGATTCCGAGTCAAGAGATCCAAAGAGTCAAAAGATCCAAAGAGTCAAAAGGTCCAATATTGGATCTTTTGACGCGTTGGATCTTTTGACTCTGGATCTTTTGACTCACTGTGGACCTTTCGACGCGTTGGATCTTTTGACTCGTATTGGACCTTTTGACGCGGCTAAGGCGAGTCAAAAGGTCCAACGAGTCAAGAGGTCCAATATTAGACATTCTGACTTCTATCTTTTGACGGGGCTAAGGTCAATCAAGTGATCTAGTCTCTTTATGAGCCTCACCTTGGCGTACTTTTGTTTGCTAAGGGCCACGATTATAACTCCGTTGCCTCTTCGTTTTCCCTACAAGGAGCGTGTTCATTCGTTCTAAGCACCAATTTCCAAACCATATATGCTAGTTTTTCTTTCAAGTATATGCATGTTGCTCTCATACAAAAATACGTTTGCGTCACGGGCATGGGAAATTATTTCAGTGGTTAAGCAAACATTAACAATGCCATTTACCGGCTTCGGTCTTTTCAGTATAGGGCATTTCGGTTTCGGGGCCTTTCGGTACACGGAGCTTTCGGTACAAAAACCAATTCAAGCGCGCGTTGTAGGCAGCAAGATGTGTGCGTCGTAGCAGTTGTAGACACAAAATCGTACTTATTTATTACTCGTGTTCTTGCTCGTAATTCTGCGTTATTTTAACGTAGTCAAAAGGTCATGCGGCGTTCCCAAATGAAGCACTATTTTTTCGGTACACGGAGTTTTCGGTACAAAAACCAATTCAAGCGCGTTGTAGGCAGCAAGATGTGTGCGTCGTAGCAGTTGTAGACACAAAATCGTACTTATTTATTACTCGTGTTCTTGCTCGTAATTCCGCGTTATTTTAACGTAGTGAAAAGGTCACACGGCCTTCTCAAATGAAGCACTATTTATCTGCGGACTTGTTGCCGTAATAACTGTAGCTTTGAGATAATATTATTGTTGCGTATAACGCTTTCTTTTTAGCGACTTATTATCACCATATCTTTGTTTAAAAATCAGTGACGCTAACAATTTTTTTCCACTTTCGAGTACCTGTGATAAAGCTGCGTAATTGATCGCCTTCGCTAGGGGATAGGAACCAGTCGCTTTCTAACTCAATCACAAACAACTTGTAACTTTTTGGCATTTTGCATCCA